>NC_048597.1:229393103-229425603 GCF_003668045.3 Cricetulus griseus | reverse complement strand
GTCTCCGTTGACACAAAACGTTTTTACCCTTGAGAGAGTTAATGCCAAGTTGAAAAGTAAATATTCATGTCTTTTTAACTAGACAATTTTTTTTTCACAGTGTGATTTAGAGATTGTCTCTCCGTCCTCTACTTTGGATCTGTGTTTTGTAAACCTGCAACCTTGTGAGGAGTTAGAGTGTGGGAGGCCTCAGAACTCAGACTGTGTTAGTTTCTTCTCTTGTTGCTGCAGAAAATGCTTGAAGCCATCAAGGAAGAAGGCTTGATTTTGGTTCACGGTTTGAGGGTGCAGTGCACCCTGGCTGAGTCATGGTGGTGGGAACCCCTCATGACACCACAGGTCAGGAAGCCAAGAGCTGGCACGAAACCCTCTCATCTTTCCCTTTTATTCAGCCCAGGCCCCCAGCCCACGGGGTGGTGCTGTCCACATTTAAGGCAGGCTAGGTCCCCCCAGCGTCCTCAGCACCCCACCCTCCAGCACCCCCAGCCCTGCTTTATTAACCCTCTCTGTAAGTACTCCTAGACACACCCAAAGGTGAGCCACTAACTCCTGAGATGGGTCTTTTCTTAAATGATTTTATTTTATGTACATAGATGTTTTATCAGCATGTATGTCTGTGTGAGCGTGTTGCATCCCCTGGAGGTAGAACTACAGGCAGTTGGCAGTTGTGAGCTGCCATGTGGGTGCTGGGAATTGAACCTGGGTCCTCTGGATGATGAGCCATCTCCCCAGTGCCCCCAGATGGGTCGTAATCGATTCATATTGGTAAACTCATTTACCATCTTGTGGCCCTGACTCCAGCTGAGGCCCATATACAATGGGCATTGGTTTTCTCTATCCCTCCAATAAAACTGTGTTTCCAAAATGCCATTAAATTATCAATTATTGTGAAGATTTCATTTAAGGAATGTCAAAGTCTTTTAAAATAAACAATCCCGGGGGGTGACCACACTCCCCTGAAGTGCAATGAATGGGAATAACCAAGATATGGCTGCAGGTTGAGACTCCTTCCAGCAGGGGTGACGGAGGCTGTGTCTTTTGTCCTTTCTCCTAGAATCTGACAACCCTGGTTACTTAAATAGGAAAAGATTGTGGAAGAGTCGCTGTTCTCATTTCCAGGCTCCAGTCTGGTGTTTCCAGTGCCAAATGATATGGAGTAGGCCAAAGGCACCGCTCCCCCCCACCCACACCCCCACCCCCGTGAGATTCCAGAGGGGCCCCCACCCTGTGAGATTCCAGAGACTCCTGCTGTTTTGACTACAGGTAATAGGTTCATCCTAGAGCTGTTTCAACCCATCAAGGTCTCTAGCAGCTGTCATGTGGAAAAGTTCTTATGGTCACCCAGGCCTCTCTAAATTGAAGATACAGGTGTAGAGTAAGAGGCCTTTGTTGTTTTAAGTCAGAGATTCAGATCATTGTACACACACACACACACACACACACACACACACACACACACACACACATTTTTGTGTATGTGTTATTAGCCCTTCTTTCAAAAAGACAAATTAATCTGGGCACGGTGGTACTTGCCTTTACTCTGAGCACTCTGGAGGCAGAGGCAGGAGGATCAATCGATTCCAGGCCAGCCTGATCTACATAGCAAGCTCCAGATCAGACCAGCCATGGCTACGTAATGATACTCTATGTCAAACAAACAAGATAGATTAAACCAGGAGTTCTCGGATTTTGTTTTTTTCAAACTATAGAATACCCGAATACATTCTAGTGATTGATTCTCAGAACAATGGTTTAAAATGCATAAAGAGGAATATACCAATTAGTTAGAAATGTAGTTACTGAAATAATTTTTGGGGCAATCTGATGAATGTGGAAAACAATTACTGTAAGTCTGCAGAACAATGAGTACAAATAACTTTACAAGAACTGGAATACTTTGATGTGGAAGTGTCTGTGATTCCTAATTTCTGGTTTAAATAACCTTGGTTTCTTACCTACATGAATAATTAAAGGCTAGTCTTCAGTTCAACATTAGTACACATGAGGTTGTTTCGTTGTCATTCTTTTCATGCATGTTCACACCATCTCTGAATTCTATTGTCAGACCTCAGGCTGGGAACTGTGAGCCACCCGGTTGTAAGGCTGTTAAAGAGCTTTGCACATCTCAATAAAGATGCTGAGTCAGAAAGCAGCCTGTCTCCAAAATACAGCGATGATGGAGGCTGTCGGGAAAGCCAGTCTTCATCCTGCCTGCTCTTAGCCGACATCACATATGTGCAGGGAAGCATGAGATTCCTTTGCAAGTTGTAGCTTGGTGACATTTTCTAGCCAGGAGAGGTTTGTGGGTTCCAGTCAGGTTGTAACATAGCAGCCTGTACACACACCCGCACCAACATATTCACACATGCTTACATACACACATGCACCAGCATGCCCACACGTGCATTAGCACATACACACATGCAATAGCATGCACATGCATGTATGTATGTACATGTATGTAAACACATGCACCAGCATGCACACACATGTATGTACGTATATGTATGTAAACACATGCACCAGCATGCACACACAGGAACCATCACATTCTCACAAGCGGACACACTCAAATGTAAACACACTACACACCCCGTCATCCTCTGTTCAAACAGTGGACAGCCAACTCACTGTCATCTCCAAATCTGAAGTTCTCTGTTTTCCATTCAGCACAGGAAATTCCTGTCTCCTGATGCTATGACTGCTAAGCGAAAGTCAGGTTCTGGCTGAAAGACACAAACAACAAAAAGTCTGTTAGGGGCTGGTGGTGTGGGGAGCAGAAAATACACGCCAGGAAGAACAGATCAGCCAAACCCCGGAAAGAAAAGAATCTGTCGGGACGGTGGGAAAACAGGCACCAAGTGTAGGATGAACACACAACCACCTGTCTTCATCGTGGCTTTTCTCCACGTGGGTCACCTCCACTCTGGTCTTTGTGACAGACGGACGTCACTTGCTTCCCCGTGTGGGTGTGGCAACAAATAATGCCATATAATCACTGCAGCTTTGTGAGCTGACTCTATAATGTGACTCTCTGGATCTGTGCTCTAAACTCAGATGTGTGGTGAATGTAAAGCAGCCAGGGTCAAGGGCAGGTGCTTCCCTGAGTGACCACTCAGGCATGCGAGACAAGTGGGTGGAGGTAGGGCTGTAACTTCTCAAGGTAAGCAGGATGACGCTGCAGCTGGAGTGGACACCAATGGCATGTTCATTTCCTAACAAACCCTGAGCTCGTGATGAGGCTGTGGAAGTTTCCAAATGGCTCGTATGCTGGGACATGCCTGAGCCTGTCTCACAACACTGAGCATAACGTTTTAATAAACCCAAGGAATTCATCTTTAAGACTGCATTTCTAGTGTGTGTTAGGGATGCATTATTAGTACTATTCTGAGGGCTGGGCGGTGGCTCGGGAGGTAAAATGCTTGCTGTTTGAGCATAAGGCCTTGAGTTTGGTCCACAGAACGCTAGAGAAACAACTGGGTGTGGTGGTGTGCATCTGCATTTTCTGTGCTGGGGAGGTGGACACAGCATAATCCCTGAAGCCTACTGACCAGACAAGTTAGCCGGCTGGGTGAGTCCGAGGCTAATGAGGGACCCTGTCTCAAAAGACAAAGTAGACAGTGCCTGAGGAACGATACACAAGCTTGATCTCTGGCCTCCATATGCACCTATACACACAGGTGCACATACATACACACACACACACACACAGTCATACACAGACATACATGCATACACACAAACATACATGCATACACATACAAACATATATACAAACACATACAAACATACAGGAACACATGCAAACATACATGCAGGCACACACATGTTTACACATGCACACACAACTCGCACACTTTTTGTAGGAAAAACTCCGAGAGCTTGCTAGAACCCTCCCTGGAGGAGTTCCTCTCATCAGCTTCAGTGGAAGCTTGGTGATGAGAAACTTCTCTGAGTTAAGGAGTTATAATCTGAGGGCTGTTCCCTCAGAAATGTACTAGAGGAAAAACAATCTGGAGGCTCTTATGTGCTCTATGGCAGTGGTTGTAAGTCTTGGGGTCAGGAGTGTAACACTCCGGACTTTAAAAAACAACACAAAACACCGGGAGTCTCGATGGTCCAGGGTGCCCTCAGACTCATGCTATCATTCCATCTCAGCCTTCTGTGTGCTGGGATCACAGACAGACACTTCCTAGAGTCATGAAATAGGTGTATTGCTTTGGGGGAAATGACTGGCAGTATTTGTTACTGATGCTAACATCAGAGCTTTCAAGAAAAATGAGATTTTGGGGCAGGGGGAGGGGGAACTGGTGTTTGCTTTTCTGAGCTTGACAGTGCCCCAAAGCTGAACACTTTCTCCTGAGATCGCAGTGGGTGTGGACAGGTGGTGCTTTGATACAGCACAAGACAAAGGGACAAGGCAAGAGCTGGCCCCAGGAGAGCCTCAGGGAGCTCGGCATCCTCTCCGCCTCCTTGGCTCCTGGAAGGACAAGGTGGCAGTTGACTCATAAAAATGAGACAGTGCCAGGCCCCTTAAGTGCCTGGAATCCGAGCATGACACACAGGGGTGACTTAATGTGGGTCCCTAGAGTTCCTGGGGCATGTCTCCGGAGTTACTGGCAACCCTCCTTGCCAAGGCTCCCAAGGGGAGGTGAATGTGGCAGGTGGATGGGCAGCCTGAGGTCACCCCAGAACGGAGGGGCATCCTCTTCACTTTGAGGATTGTTCAGGGTTTTGATGCCCAAGCCAGGCATCCTCTGCTGCTTACTGTCTATCAGGGTTAATCTCCATTGCTAACTCGATCAGATGTTGGATCTCCCAGGAGACACAGTGCTGGGAATATAAGTGAAGGCATTTTCAGAGATGGCTATCTAAATTCAGAGATGGCTATCTGAAGAGGGAAGACCTGCCCTATATGGGGATGACATCATCCCATGAGCTGTGGTCCTGAAGTGAACCAAAGGAAGGGAAAGAGAATGTCCCTGGACAGTCAGCAGTCCTTTCCGTTTCCTGGTCTCCTCAAATGTGAGCAAGCAGCTTCCTTGCATGCCTGCATCCAGAGACCCTACAGTCATGCCTTCCCCTCAAGGTAGAATGTACCCTCAAGCCACAATGCAAAACAACTCATCCCTTCTTAAGTGCCACTGAGTCATTCTGATTACTTTTAGGGTAGAAGGTGGGTAATCATGGCACAGTCAGGATCCTGCTTCTGACTCAACGTGACAACTGATCTCGGGGACCTTTGTCTTCCTTCAGGACTTTTGTTATTATCACTTTGAGGCTTGTCTTAGAAGTCTTCTCCAATGACCAAGTTACTTATTTTTCTTATTTCTGTGAAAAAAAAATGCCTGAGAAATCCAACTAAGGCAGGGAGGGCTTATTATGGCCCACGGTTTGAAGGTGCGGTTCGCCATGGAAGAGAAGGCATGGCAGCAGGAGTGTGGAGCAGCTAGTCACTTCTACAGCTGGGAAGCAGACAAAGATGAGCAATGGTGTCTGTGGTTTCCTTATTATTCAGTCCAGGACCCGAGATAGTGTGGTGGAGTCCCTTATGCTCAGGGTTAGTCTTCTCTCTGCAGTTAAACCTCTGTGGAGACACCCCATGGACATTCCTGGGACTATGTCTCCTAAGCAACTCGAAATCCAATGACGTTGACTGGCGACTGGCTTTCATACCCATACTGCTCGCTCTCCCTGAATACGTCATGTACCCCATAGTTAAGAAAGTCTGTGAGGTATGCTTGGAAAACTTATCACATAGCTTATGAATTCTGGTGGGAGGAAAGCTGGGAAAGGGCTCTCTGGGCAGAGGTGTAGGTGAGTGGCCAGGACATTGAGTGTCCAAGATCATGGAAAGAACATTGGGGGTGGAAGAAGCCAGGCGTGGTGGAGCACAGTTTTGATCCCAGGACTCAAGAAGCAGACACAGGCAGATTTCTACGAGTTCAAGGCCAGCCTGCTCTATATATAGAGTTCCAGGACAACCAGAACTACCTAGAGAGAGGGAGAGAGACTCTGTCTTTAAAAAAAAAAATTAAGAAAATGGAAGGCTGTCTGAAAGAGTCCTTGTCCAAATCCAGTGGGGAACTCGTTGTGACTGATTTTCAGCAGGTCTGTGTTGACACAAGACTGCTGCTCACATGACACCTGTGCATTTTTAAAGTTTTTAAAATTATATTCACTTATGTGCATGCATGGGTGTGTGCACATGCACCAGGGAGTGTGCCTGGAGGTCAGAGGACAACTTGCAGGAGTTGGGTCTCTCTTTCCACCATGTGGGTCCTAGGGATCTTAAGCCACCAGGCTCGGCAGCAGTGCCTTTACCTTCTGAGCCATCTTTCCAGCCCTCACCCTTTCTATTTTAAAGGGACATTTATACACTTACATATGTTTATCTATCCATCTCCTGGGGCTGTAGCCCAGGCCTCTGTCATGCAAAACGGCTGCTCTACAACTGAGTTACCACTGAGTTACAGTCCAGCTCTATGTAGACATAAAAACTGTTTTTGAGACTTAATTTTATGGGTGTTTTGCTTGCATGTTTACCTGTGGACCATGTGTGTGTGTGTGTGGTACCCACAGAGGCCAGAAGAGGGCTTTGGATCCTTTGGGACAAGAGTTACAGATGGTTGCTAACTGTCATGTAGGTGCTGGGAATTGAACCTAGAAGAGAAGTCAGTGCTCTTAATCATTGAGCCATCTCTCTGGCCCCATTCTTTTGATTTGTAAAACCCACTGCAATGCCATTTTTCCCCAAGCCCAAGGTAAGGCTGTTCCCGTCATTATTACCACTTACTGAGGAGGAAATGGACTCACAGGTAGATGGTATAGCTTACTGAGAATATTTCTTCATCTTTTACAAAAAGCTATATTGAGGATATTTTCCTTATGCTTTCCAATATCTGTTACGTAAGTACACTTCAAAAATCAACTCCTTTCGGAATTTGGTGGCAGATAAGAACCTGGATAATTAGAATTATGTAACCTGGATTTATTTTCCATTTCTGTCTTGGGAATCAAAAAACTAGGGGATATATTTAGTTCTTAATCTTAGTAGTTACAGTTTTTGGCACTATGCTAAGACCAAGGAGAAACTATCAAGAGTGAAGGGTGCCATCTGTGCCCTTCAGCAAATTACCCTTTTGTACAGCAGCTGAGAGGCCCCCGAGACACACCCAGGGGATGCCATTTGTACATCCCAAGCTTGGGTCGCCTGGGTCACCCTCAAGGAACTTGGGGAGACTGGGACAACCCGTCGACTCTGATAACCCTGTGACTCACACCCACAGTTTCTGTAAACTCCCAAGGCAAGGCTGTGCGTTAAATGAACCCAACACAGCTGTGTTCACACACAGGAGACAGGAACAGGTGGATCTCTGTTAGTTCGAGACCAGCCTGGTCTATAGAGCGAGTGCCAGGATAGGCTCCAAAGCTACACAGAGAAACCCTGTCTCAAAAAACCTAGAGAGAGAGAGAGAGAGAGAGAGAGAGAGAGAGAGAGAGAGAGAGGGCCTTCAAGGTTGTCAGTGTGTGCCTTGGATCAGGAACGCCACAGCTGGGAGCTCCTGCCCCCAGATCCTCCCAGCTACCTCTGTAACAGTTTCTGCCCCATGGGCTGTGGAGAGTCAGGTTTTGCCCCCATTTTGCTCACACTGACCTGAAGGCTCCAGGAGCACAGACCTGCCCCTGCTCTCGGTGATCTGGGCCTTCTCCAAGCCTGCTGCCTACCCAGATCGCTGAAAGACTGTTGGGGGTGGGATGCCCCTCTGATTCCTTGAAACTAGTTTCAGGGTCCATGTCTCTCAGCAATACAAGCCCCACAAGGGAAGCTTGAAGTTGATTTATAGCTCGTTTTCAGTACATAATACTGTAATTTTGTGAAATGATGGCATTATCGATCCTGGACGAGTTTCTCCTTGCTGAATTCCAGGGCCAGGTGTTAAATGGAAGCTGGGGGAGGGAGGAGTAATGGCATCTCATACCTTATCACCTTATCGATTCAGCAGGGGGACCATTCACAGAAGTGCCGAGTAAGCAGAGGGTTTGTTTCTTCCGGTGGACACTAACTAGGAAGTGAGAGTGACATTCTAGTGACACAGAAACCCCCACCCCACCCCCACCCATGAGGTCCCTGGGAACCAGTTCACTGTGGCTATGTGAAGAATGAAATTTGGGATCCCCATTCCAGGAACAATTCCTCTTCTGTTCTAGCCCAGATCTCAAGATAGGAAAGGGAGAATGCCTGGGCTGGGGATAGCATAATGGGCTCAGGGGAGGAAGGAAGGGCCAATGAGAGAAAGGAGGAAGGTTAGGGGTGTGGCTCAGGGATCCGGGGCTTGTCTAGTGTGACTGAGGATCCAGGTTTGGTCCCCAGTGGAAAAGAGTTTGTGCAGAGGAGGGGGGAAGCAAAAAAAAAGGAATGACAGAGTAAAGCAAAGAGGCAGTTTTTAAAAGGCCTATTAATTCAGAATGAGTCCTCTAAGGGAAGGTGAGCCAAAATTTAAAATAGAATCGAATTATCTGTTTCAGCATCAGTTTTCAGCCGTGATTCTTTTGGAGAGAAGGGGCAGGATTTGATTTAACCTTATGAAAGAGCATTTTGGGTTGTGAGGAGTGGGAAAGAAATGGCTTTGGTCACGTGTGGAGTGAGGGTGGCTTTGCCCCAAAGTGGAACAGGACAAAAATGGAGTTCTGCTTTCAATACAGCAGGCAAGGCTTTTGCACCTTAGTCACCATGGGGAGGGAAGGGCCAACAAGATGATGCCTGACTGTGGCATGACAGTGACCTAGGCTCATGTGTTTGAAAAATTAGTCCCTAGCTGGTGGCTCTGTTTTAAGTTTAGAAGTTTTAGAAGGAGGAGTCTCCCGGGAGGAAGTAGCAGGTGAATAACATAAGCCTTTGGGTTTCATGGCCCAGCCTTGCTTCCTGTCCTATTTCTCCTTAGTTTCTCAAGGAGGAGAAAGGGTCCCAGGCACACGCTGTTGCCACTGGGGGGCACCTACCACCATGCTTCCTCAACAGCATGAACTGCAACCTTAAACCGAGAACCAAAATAAATTCTTCTCCCACTAAGTTCCTTCCTGTCAGGTATTTCATGACAGCAGCAAGGCAGTCATTAATGTAGTCTAGACCACTAACGCAGTTGCCATTCCTGAAAGGGGGATGACTGAGGGATAGAAGAGGGAGAATTGCCCACAGGAGCTCCTCCCAGCAGCTGGGATGCTCTCTTCCAAGAAAGGACTGTCTCAATTCTGCAGACCCTCCTCTGACAATCTACGGCTCCCTGGCTCCCACACGCTGCGGCTGAAGGGTAAGGGCAGAGTGACACTGGTTCGAACTATCCTGCTGATCCATACCTCATGTCCTGCCAGCAAGAAGTCACAAATCATTAAGCGGAAGGAGTGTCTGAATGGGACCGAGCTTTGGAAAATGACTTTCATATCCTGTGATCATCTCAAGACGCTTGGGAGACAAACCCTGAGTCACTGAAGGGCTTATTATAGGATCATAATTTTGATCAATGATTTATAGGACCTATGTTTTAAAGCCTGGGCAGCCACATCCGATTGACCAGGTTGCTGTCTAGCCTAGGATGGAGACTGTAAAGGCAGAAGGAGCCTCAAAGGTCACTCCTTCCGACTGCCCCTGACAGCAGAGTCCCCTTGAGACACTCCTTCAAGGATGGACATTCCATCAGCTTGTTTCCGGGCACAACACAAGGATCTCAACGTCATGACCTGACCTCCACACCATAACTACAGCCCATAGGAGAAATGTGTTACCTGCCACAGACGACACCACACATACGTGGACACACAGAGAAACACCTGGAGACACATGTACACCACACATATGTAGGCACACAGAGAAACACATGGAGACGCATGTACACCACACATATGTAGGCACACAGAGAAACACATGGAGACACATGTACACCACACATACGTGGACACACAGAGAAACACCTGGAGACACATGTATACCACACATATGTAGGCACACAGAGAAACACCTGGAGACGCATGTACACCACACATATGTTGGACATACAGAGAAACACATGGAGACGCATGTACACCACACATACGTGGACACACAGAGAAACACGTGAAGACGCATGTACACCACACATACGTGGACACACAGAGAAACACATGCAGATGCATATACCACAAACACACATGCATAGACATGGACATACGTGCATGTGTGTTTATATACACACATACCATGAGTCCTCCACCATAGTCTCTATTCTGCTTCATTATGACAAAGAGACTGCATCAGCTCAATCCGCTGTGTGGCTTTTGTAGCTTGCCAAGGGCTTCTAACCCAAAAGCACTAGCCAGGGAGTGATCCGCAAATCCTCAGGCACCAGGATAAAGTACACAGAATTCTATTCTCTCTCAGTTGCTCTAATGCATTTAATCCTTGGCAGCAGCAGAGCTTCATTTCTGTTTTTGTTTTTAAGCAGCCTTAAATTATTTTGTTTTTTCTCTCTTTCGGAGTGTTTCTACCATGTATCATGGCATGCATTCTCACCCCTCCACACACACACACTCTGCATTGCAGGCTACATATCCCAATTACAGCCTCAAATGCTTAGGAGTCCTCCTGTCTCAGCCTCCCAAGTACTAGGGCTACCGGTGCAAACCACCATGCCTTTCCGAAAACTGAGGGCATCTCTTATAATGATAACGATGAAGTCATGCCAGCCGTTGTTTGGGGTGCTCTCCTGGTTTCCTCATTATTTCCATTCTCGATGCCAACCAGACACCTAAAGAAAGGAGCTGTGTGACTCTGTCTTACTCAGGGTTACTGTTGCTGTGATGAACCACTGCATCCAAAACAACTCAGGGAGGGAGGGGTTTATGTGGCTTAGGCTTTCACAGCACTGTTCATCATTGAAGGAAACCAGGACAGCAACTCAAACAGCGCAGGAACCTGGAGGCAGGAGCTGATGCAGAGGCCATGGAGGGAGCTGCTTCCTGGCTGCTCCTCATGGCTTGCACAGCCTGCTTTCTTTTTCTTTTCTTCTTCTTCTTCTTCTTCTTCTTCTTCTTCTTCTTCTTCTTCTTCTTCTTCTTCTTCTTCTTCTTCTTCTCCTTCTCCTTCTCCTTCTCCTTCTCCTTCTTATTCTTCTTATCCTTATTCTTATTCTTCTTTTGGACAAAGGGGTTTATTATGAGACTCACTGTATCTTTTTTGTTTTTTTTTTTCCCTTAACTTGTAAAAAATTTTTAAAAATTATTTTTCATTTTACATATCAACCCCAGTTCCCTCCCATTCCTCATCCGCTCCTATCAGTGGGTAAGGCCTTTCCTGGGGAGTCAACAAAGACTGGCATACCAAGTTGAGGCAGAACCAAGCGCCTCTCCCCTGTATCAAGGCTGAGCAAGGTCTCAAACCATAGGGGATGGGCTCCAAAAAGCCAGTTCATGACCTTGGGATAGGTCCTGGTGCCACTACCGGGGACCCCTCAACAGATCAGATCACATAACTGTCCCCCACATTCAGAGGGTCTGGTTGTGTCCCATGCAGGTTCCCCAGCTGTCAGTCCATAGTCCACGAGCTCCCTCTGCTCAGATCAGCTGTCTCTGTGGTTTCCCCATCATGGTCTTGACCCCCTTGTTCATAAGATTCCCTCCTCCCTCTCTTCAGCTGAACTCCAGGGGCTCAGCCCAGTGCTTGGCTGTGGTCACTGCATCTGCTTCCACCATTACTGGATGTAGGTTCTATGATGAGGATTAGGGTAGTCACTAATCTGATTAAAGCGGAAGGAATCTTCAGGCACCCTCTCCACTGTTCCTAGGAGCCTTAGCTGGGTCATCTTGTGGATTCCTGAGAATTTCTCTAGCACCAGGTTTCTCCCTAACCACATAGTGGCTCCCTCTATTAAGACATCTCTTTCATTGCTCTCCCTCCATCCCTCTCCCAACTCAGTCTTCTTGATCCCTCATGTTCCCGTCCTCATCTCCTCCCTTCTACCCCCTCCCAGTTCACCCAGGAGATCTTAACTATTTTCCCTTCCTGGGCCCTCCATGTATGTCCCTCGTAGGGTCACCCCTTTTATCTAGCTTCTCTGGGGCTGTGCATTGTAGTTATCCTGGTTATCCTTTGTTTTACATCTAATATCCACTTATGAGTGAATACATACTGTGTTTGTCTTTCTGGGTCTGGTTTACCTCACTTAGGATGGCTTTTTCTAGTTCTATCCATTTGGCTGCAAATTTCAAGGTGTCATTGTTACCACTGAGCAATGCCCCATTGTGTAAATGTACCACTTTTTTTTTTTTAAATCCATACTTTGGTTGATGGGCATCTAGGTTGTTTCCAGATTCTGGCTATTACAATAATGCTGCTATAAATATAGTTGAGCAAATGTCCTTACAGTATGATTTTCATTCTTTGGGTATTTGCCCAAGAGTGGTATTGCTGGGTCTTGAGGTAGATTGATTCCCAATTCTGAGAAACCGTCATACTGATTTCTAAAGTGTCACCCTGCTTTGTTATAGAACCCAGGACCACCAGTCCAGGGATGGCACCACCCACAATGGGCTAGGTGTTCCCCCATAAATCACTAATTGAGAATATGCCCTACAGTCTTGCCTCTGTACCCGATCTTAAGGAGGCATTCTCTCAGTTGAAGTTCCCTCCTCTCAGATGACTTTAGCTTGTGTCAAGTTGACTTACAACCATCCAGAACACTCTGGAAGGAGAGAAAATAGTAAGAATCATAAGAGACTGGGAAGATGGTTCAGTGGCTAAGAGTACTTGCTATGAAAGCCTGAGGACCTGATTGTCACCCTTAGAAACCATGCAAATATCTAGGTGTGACTGTGCATGTCTGCAACCCCAGCATTGGGTGGGGGGTGAAGGAGAGACAGGATTGCTGGAGCTCACTGGCCTCCAGCCTAGCTCCAATAAGAGACCCTGTCTCAAGGGAATAAGAAGGAATGTGATAAAGCAGGACACCCAGTATCTTCTTACCTCTTCATCTATACATACACGTGCCCGTACACATGCATACATATGCCAACATACCCCACTATAGATAGATAGATAGATAGATAGATAGATAGATAGATAGATAGATAGACAGACAGACAGATAGCCATTGTTTAAGCAGACACAAGGTCTCTTGGACTAATACCACCAAAGTGAATATAGCTAGTTTCTGGGAGAGCAGGGCTAGAGAAACAGGGGTCTATGTCACTGTTAGCTTACCTTCACTGTTGACTTGGTCTGCCTTAGACTCTTGTTTAACTTCATTATGAAACAGGATCTTTGAGTTAAGAAACGAGTATAGGCACACCATTGGATAGATATCAATTAGTGACAAGGCATAAGAGGATAAGGAAGACACTGGAAAGAGAGTGGCAGTGAACGGAGTTTGATGGGTGTCAATGTGTGTGGTGGTCATTTCCTAAGTCCTCATGTCAAATCACAGCACTGAACTCTTGGAGTACACAAAACTGCTCTCTCAATTTTACTTCAGTAATGCCAGGAAAGGTTTCATTAAACAAATTAAAGAAAAGAGGGAGGGTCTAAGAAAGGAAAAGGGGGAAGGAGAAAGGAAAATTAAAGACGAACAAAAACTGTTAATGACATCCTGGGCCCACCTGTCTCATGCTCCTCAGCTTGCTCTTGGTGCCTCAGGCACCAGATTTTCCCAAAATTATTTCTTGTTCTTTCAGCTCAGTAAAATCTACACCACCACTTCTGCCCTGCCTTCTCTCTGGTTCAAGGGGCTTTACTTGAATTCTGGTTTTACAGCCTTGCAAAGTGTTCTTGTTAACACTGCCTCATCAGCCTTGCTCTGACTCAGCTCCAAGGCAGCCATGATCAGACAATTCCTACCAGTGCACACTCTGCTAAGCAGTCAGTGCATTCTGTTTTGGTTTTGCTTGATGGGCATCTGAACATGGAGTTGCCTACTGTTTCCATCTGATTCTTATTAATTAACCCCTAAGGCCAATCGAGACACAGACACCTAGTTGGTTCTCGGTGAATGTGGAATTGAACTGAAGAATTTAAGTTCATTACTGGGTCAGTGTCAAGGGCACACTGAGAGCTTTTATAGATGACTCTGAAACTAGGCCTGTGGACTTTAAGAATGCATTGGTTAGACAGGAGTCATGGACAGCACCCTACCCCCAAGTTTATGTGGTCAACTCCAAGAAAGCCATAGTGTTTCCTGAAGGGAAATCCAACATTTTCAAATGTCAAGATGGCAGGCAGAGGGTCAGAGGACCCTACACAGAAACACAGAGGTGACCCACTAGTGCAATGGGGTTCAACCCTCATGGGTTGTCTTGGATGTCTGCTGGGAACTAGAGACAGACATGAACTAGTTTGATCCTGTTCTTGTGACAGAGAGAGGCTGAGAGCATCCCTCACCGTCCATGTCTTAATTTTAATCTCCGTCAGTCTGTAGCCTTTGGGTCCTTTAGTCTGAGCTTCCAGGCCTCTCATTTGTCCTGGGCCTGGTAGGAGGGGGCATCTTACTATTGGGTCAATTGGCAGGAAGTCATTAATACTTCTCAAGGTCGCTGTTGATTCTAATTGCTAAGATTGGCCCTGAGGGATCTTGTCACTTACTGCTATGTATCCTGCCCCATGGATCTCTCTACAATTGATTTTGGGAAATGCATGCCTGGAGTTCAATTCTTTCAAGATCAGTGTCTTCCAAATGCCTCCTGCCATCATTCATCCAGCTAATGTCCTCAGAGGTGGCAGTCAACAGTGCTGCACGATGGGTCACTGGACAGCTTACACTTGTCAGCTCCTAGCATCAGCAGGCTTTTCTTGGAAGGCTTTCTTGGGGCTTGAGGAACCATCCTGAGCATGGACATAGAGATTAGGAAGTAACCAGAGATGTCCCTTACCCAACACCCCTTAAGCATGGACGCACAATCGCTGCAGCTCCCTTGGCCCCTGGTGTCAGTGGTCTGTGTTGCAGACAGCAGCGGACGGAGGCCATGACCAACTGGGGTTGTGAGGGCTGTTCTTGGTTGTCAACTTGACTACATCTGGAATTAACTAAAATCCAAGTGGCTGGCTACACCTGTGAGGGATTTTTCTTAATTAAATAATCTGAAGTGGGAAGAGCCACCTTTAACGTGGATCTTCTGAGGTGGAGAGAGACACCGTAAATCCAGGCTCGCTCTCCGGTGGCAGCCTGTGGAAAGGACAGGGAAGAAGGAAGCGTGCTCTCCTTGCCTGCTTGCCCTCTCTGTCTCTCTCCCTAGGAATTCCATTCCTTCACTGGAATTAGAACAGACGTCTTTGGAATTCCAGCATATACTGAAGACCAGCTGAGATATATCTAGCCTTTATGGATTGAACAACTACTGGATTTGGGGCTTTCTGTTAAGTGGACTGCCATTGTTGGACTAGCTAAACACAGTCTGTAAGCCACTCTAATGAATCCTCTCACCGCTCCTCTCACAGACACGCACACACACACACACACACACACACACACACACACACACACACACACACACGCACACACGCACACACACACATGCACACACACACACACGCACGCACGCACGCACACATGCACACACACACACACACACGCACGCACACATGCACACACTCACACACACACACACACACACGCACGCACGCACGCACGCACGCATACACCCACTCTCTGTCTGTTCCTAGAGAACCCCAACAAATACAAGAGTGATCACCCAGGAGTCCTGTGAGAGCAGTTAGAACTTATCATCTGTGTGGATAGCACTGAGGACCAGTCTGGGAGTCAGTCAGCCCTGACACCTGCCGGAGCCCCACCGCATGACCTGTGGGCCCTCTCTCTACAGTGTCTTAGGACACAGTGTACCTTGCTTGGTCACATGTTGATCACCTGGAAGGGTAAGGAGGAAGACTGAAGCTGCCCCTCCCCTACTGTGGACGCTTCTTCCACTACCACCTGAGCTACCAACCTGAGCCTATTTTGGGGACCAGTCCTACTTATCAGTATCTCAGCAGGTAACCTCTACATTCCAGGGTAGTCAGATGGAGAAGCAGCTGGAGGTAGGGTTGAACCCTTAGCCTAAGGCATGATGCCCTGCAAACTTGCAAGCTTGTCTCTATACACATCTCCCTCCACACTGACCCCAGGCTTTGCCTCCAGGGCAGGTACTGTGCAGTGATGGACAGTCCTCTTGAATGTGTCATCCCAAGTCTTCCTGACAGAATCTTAGCAGAGGAGCAGCTGAGAACCCAGGAGAAGCTGAAAACCAAACAGTAGAAAGTTTATGTACACTTATACATGCATTTCCCTTTTCTTCTTCCTCCATTCCCTACAGAACTGAGGCTTGAACCTGGAACCTTACAACCCACTCCTCTTGTCAGTTTTTATCTTGAACCAACATGTCACCAGCTTTGGGGGCTCTTCCTCAGCCACCAGCCCATTCCATCCTTGGAAGTTCTTTTCTCCCTTTAAATAAACTATTTCTATTTCTTTTTAATGTAGTACTGGGGTCTCACTAAGCTCAGGCTGGCCTTGAATTTGTGGTTGTCCGTGTAGGGTGAAGAGACTCTGCAGGTGACATGCAGCTGTTTAAAGGATGAGAGTGACAGTGAAGGCTTTCCCTCCCATCCTCCTAGCTTCACCCAGGAGGTCCCAAGGCCCCCAGAGAGTAATGACTATGCAGAGCCACCATAGATGAAATCAGAGATGGCCTCCCCAAAGATTAGCAGATATGAAAATTTCTCAGAAGCAGCAACAGAGAGTCCCACACATGCAGGGCCCCTGTAGTCACTTCAGAGTTTAAAAAACTCATGTATAGTGGTGTCCAGGAATCAGATGACCCCACTTCAGGAACCACCAGAACAGTGATCCAACCATGCTGGGATGGACTTGGGGAGAATCACAGCAAAGATCATATCCTAGTTAACTTTCTATCGTTATGAAAAAACCACCATAGCCAAAAACAAATTATGGAAGAAAGGGTTTGTTTTGGATTATGATGAAAGCCATCCTTGTGGGAAGACATGAGAACAGGAAACATGGCAGCAGGAACAGGAAGCTGAGATCCTGGCCACAAAAACAAGAGAGAGAGAGAGAGAGAGAGAGAGAGAGAGAGAGAGAGAGAGAGAGAGAGAGAGAGAATTACAAATTAGCTGAGGCTATATGCTCTCAAAGCAACCATGCCCCAAATGTACTTCCTCCGGCAAGGCTGTACCTCTTAAACCTCCCTGAACAGCACCCCAACTGGGGAACCAAGTGCTCTCTAACTAAGCCTGTGGAGATATTTTTCATTCAATCTATCACAAACTGGAAGTTTCTGTCCAACCCACAAGGAGGCTTGGAATCACAAGTTCATTTCAGAATGGAAGCTGAGTTGAGTTGATTGCACATGGGAAACAGGCA
Organism: Cricetulus griseus; assembly: GCF_003668045.3. Taxonomy (NCBI): domain Eukaryota; kingdom Metazoa; phylum Chordata; class Mammalia; order Rodentia; family Cricetidae; genus Cricetulus; species Cricetulus griseus. Next base: position 229,408,207 of record NC_048597.1, on the reverse strand, counting down.
TAGCCCTGGGACAGTCTTAAGACAGAGCAAGCTAGTGAGTGTCCTTAGGGTCACCCTTAGTTCCACAAGCGAGCTTGGTGACTGCAGGGGTAAATCACAGGATGGGATCTGAAAAGAGCGGCAGACAGGGCTGTGTTAGGTGATGGAGTGTTTGAAGAGACTGATTCACGTGGGAGGTGCCCTCGTCATGCTGTCTGTGTTCATGGCTGATGGGCAAGGCTACGGTGGAAAAGGAGTGTGGCCATCCGCCCTGGCAGCAGAGCAGCAGTGTGATGGATGAGCAGTGCTCATGTGTCATCTGCGTCCAAATGTGACTCGGGAGTGTGACCCTTATTTCATTATGATCCACCACCCTGCCTTGCTGTTACTAGCCTGTGAAAACCTTTGAATGTAGGATGTTAAGACCTACCTGTGAGTTCCAGGCTAGCTCAGATGGCACCAACCCCTGCAGACAGCAGCAGACTGGCACCGTTTCTGTTCCTTTCAGGGTTTTGTTTCCTGGGAATCCCAGGTTAGGCAGGAAGGAGGGAGAGTCCAGTGTGTGTGGTGTGTGTGTGGTGTGTGTGGTGTGTGTGGTGTGTGTGGTGTGTGCGGGGTGTGCGGGGTGTGTGTGTGTTGTGTGTGTGTGTTGTGTGTGGTGTGTGCGGGGTGTGCGGGGTGTGTGTGTGTGTGTGTGTGTGTGTGTGTGTGTGGTGTGTGCGTGGGTGTGCGTGTGTGTGGTGTGTGTGTGGTGTGTGTGGTGTGTGTGGTGTGTGGTGTGTGCAGTGTGTGCGGTGTGTGTGTGGTGTGTGTGTGTGTGTGTGTGTGTGTGTGTGTGTGTGTGTGTGTGTGTGTGTGTGTGTGTGGTGTGTGTGTGTGTGTGGTGTGTGTGTGTGTGTGGTGTGTGTGTGTGGTGTGTGTGTGTGTGTGTGGTGTGTGTGTGTGTGTGTGTGTGTGTGTGTGTGTGTGTGTGGTGTGTGTGTGTGTGTGTGTGTGTGTGGTGTGTGTGTGTGTGTGTGTGTGTGTGTGTGTGTGTGTGTGTGTGTGTGTGTGTGTGTGTGGTGTGTGTGTGTGTGTGTGTGTGTGTGTGTGGTGTGTGTGTGTGTGGTGTGTGTGGTGTGTGTGTGTGTGTGTGTGTGTGTGTGTGTGTGTGTGTGTGTGTGGTGTGTGTGTGTGTGTGTGTGTGGTGTGTGTGTGTGTGTGTGTGTGTGGTGTGTGTGTGTGTGTGTGTGTGTGTGGTGTGTGTGTGTGTGTGTGTGTGTGTTGTGTGTGGTGTGTGCGGGGTGTGCGGGGTGTGTGTGTGTTGTGTGTGTGTGGTGTGTGCGGTGTGTGCGGTGTGCGGTGTGTGTGTGTGGTGTGTGTGTGGTGTGTGTGGTGTGTGTGTGGTGTGTGTGTGGTATGTGTGGTGTGTGTGGTGTGTGCGGTGTGTGCAGTGTGTGCGGTGTGTGTGTGTGTGGTGTGGTGTGTGTGGTGTGTGTGTGGTGTGTGTGTGTGTGGTGTGTGGTGTGTGTGTGTGTGTGTGTGTGTGGTGTGTGTGTGTGTGTGTGTGTGTGTGTGGTGTGTGTGTGGTGTGTGTGTGGTGTGTGTGTGGTGTGTGTGTGGTATGTGTGGTGTGTGTGGTGTGTGTGTGTGTGTGGTGTGTGTGTGTGTGGTGTGTGTGTGTGTGTGTGTGTGTGTGTGTGTGTGTGTGTGGTGTGTGTGTGTGTGTGTGTGTGGTGTGTGTGTGTGGTGTGTGTGTGGTGTGTGTGTGTGTGGTGTGTGTGTGTGTGTGGTGTGTGTGTGTGTGTGGTGTGTGGTGTGTGTGTGTGGGGGTGTGGTGTGTGTGTGTGTGTGTGTCCCAGAGGACAACTTTGGGTGTCATCCTCAGGAATGCCATCAACCTCTCTGAGATGGGCCTCTTGTTAGCCTGGTACTCACTGCTAAGGCTAGACAGACAGACCATTAAGTCACAGGACTTCATCTCTCCAGTACTGGCTTTTCTCAGGAGAGGGAAACACTTTCTTACCCCAGCCCCACAGGATCCTTGTCCCACCTCTCAGCAGTGGCAACAGGACAGACTCAATTGACTCTAGAGGGCTTCTCTGAGGGACTCTCCAGAGGGGACAAGTACAAGCAGCATACACTGAAACCTTTAAGAAAAGCGGTTTTTAATATCAACAAAGACACTTTGAGCTATTAACTCCATCTCTGGGAATGGCTCCTATAGAACTAAAATACTTGAAGAGACCGTAGGGACAAAAAGCTCTCAAACTGTTGAAAATAATAAAACAACCACCCAGTCACAGTGAGGGGATAATCAAGTATTGTTAGGAAATTGACTGTCAGAGTGCTCATGGTGACGGAGCTGGAGGCAGGTTCAGGGTTAAGAGCATGGACGACTTTAGCAGAGGACCTGGGTTTGATTCCCAACGCCTTGCAAGGCAACTCACAGCTGCCTGCAACTCTAGTTCCAGAGGACCCAAGACCCTATTCTGGTCTCCTTGGGCACTGCACACATGGTACACAGACATACATGCAGGCAAAACACCCGTACGCATATAATAAAAGCAAATGCATGTATAAAAAAATAAGTTCTCGCCATCTGATCTAGATGTAGCCTAATCCAACAGTGTAATTGCTTTGGGAAGATTAACTGGTACCTTTGAAAATTCCTAGTAGCCGAAGAGTCTAAGTCTCTCTCTCTCTCTCTCTCTCTCTCTCTCTCTCTCTCTCTCTCTCTCTCTCTGTGTGTGTGTGTGTGTGTGTGTGTGTGTATGTGTGTGGTGTGTGTGTGTGTGTGGTGTGTGTGGTGTGTGTGTGTGTGTGGTGTGTGTGTGTGGTGTGGTGTGTGTGTGTGTGTGTGTGTGTGTGTGTGTGTGTGTGTGGTGTGTGTGTGGTGTGTGTGTGTGTGTGTGTGTGTGTGTGTGTGTGTGGTGTGGTGTGTGTGTGTGTGTGTGTGTGTGTGTGTGTGTGTGTGTGTGTGTGGTGTGTGTGTGTGTGTGTGTGTGTGTGTGTGTGTGTGTGTGTGTGTGTGTGTGTGTGTGTGTGTGGTGTGTGTGGTGTGTGTGTGTGTGGTGTGTGTGTGGTGTGCGTGTGTAACATACAGTGGTGAATGGGTTCCACTGGTAGAAGAGGTGTTGGTATTGCCACCGCTTCCTGCCTGTCATCCCTCTGTCTAAAGACCACTCATGATCCACCATCGAGTTAGACTTGACTTTCATATCTGAGACCTGAAGCGGTGTTGACCAAATCAGACTGTGAGGAGGGGTAAATAAAACCCAGAATCTTGACACCATCTTCCAGCAGCGCCCCCCCTTCCCTGCCAGGGAACAGAGACTTTCTTTTCTTTTGTGTTTTACATAGATAAAACCACAGTGAAACCTTCTTGCTCAACATGCTGCAATAAAAGAGACAATGGCAAGGAGTGGTAGGGTGTGGGGAAGGGAAGTTCGCCATGCTAGGACTGTCAAAAGGGTGGTTGGTCATTCTGTAATAAGTCTACAAGGTTGACCTTTATATTTTCTTCTGTTGAAAGCATTTTCCTTAAAACAAATCATTTCCCTACCACTTGGGCCAATGCAAATGCCTTCAGTCACCTTGGCTAAGTTTGTGGCTGGCAGATGGAAAAGCAATTGATTTTTTTTGTATACTAGTTTTATGTCTCACTCACAACCACATGGGCTCATTTATTAGTTCAAATAATTTGTTTTTTGGGTTTTTTTGTTTGTTTGTTTGAGACAGAGTTTCTCTCTGTAGCTTTGGAGCCTATCCAGCTGTAGACCATGCTGGCCTTGAACTCACAGAGATCCGCCTGCCTCTGCCTCCCGACTGCTGGGATTAAAGGCGTGTCCTACCATTGCCCAGCAAATAATTTGTTTTTATTAGGATTTTCTATATATTAGTTCATAGCTTCCAATAGAGATAAGTTCAACATTTTCCTTTTATGAACATTTTTCTTGCCTAATTTTCCTAGCTAGCACCTCAAGTGCCATGTTGAATATAAGTGATCAGAACAGACATCTTCTGTTATTTTTTCTCTCAGGGAGAATGCGCTCACCAGGCCTGCCACTATTAAGTATGGTGTTATCTGCAGATGTAACACTAACCCAACAGAGAACCTTTATATGTCTCAGCTTTCTGTCTAATCAAACAAAAGTGAAATATTGTCACTTAACATTTCTCCTAGAATCTGGTAGCTTTAGTTCTTATTTCATATATTGTATTTTGGGGTTTTATGAATCCTGGAGTTTTGTTATAGCTTCTATTTCTTTGCTGAGATTTTCTGTTTTTAAATCTATTTCATGACAATTTTGTCTGAACTTGGTGCATTTTCATGGTGGCTGCTTTATAAAAGTCTTGCCACAACAATCCCAACATCTATCATCTTAGTGCTGATATTTGATATTTTTGCTTTTTCTCATTCAAGTTGCAACCTCTTTGGTTCTTGGTGTGGCAACTTTCAGTTGCATCTTGACTGCTCGTTCATCTTTATTGTGGGATTCTGGGCCCTGTTACCTCTCACATATACAAACAACCACTACATCTGGCTTAACAGGTATCAAGCGCTCTGTTGGCCCCACAGACACCAACCACCTCAGTGAAAGCAGACAGAGCTCTGCTTCCTGGATGCAGGAAGGCTGAGTGGATGTGCGTCCTCCCTCCTCTAGGCCTGCGTGTTCTGGTAAAAGTGGGTGCTGGTTTGCCCTGCCCTCTTACATCCTCCACTGCGTGTGCAAATCTAGCCCCCTACTCGTTCGAATAGACACCAGCAAGAGTACTGGCTAGTCTGGCATCCTCCTACTCATTCTGCCTCAGGACACCAGTATGGCAGCTTTGCTCTCCATTCATCTCACTGACACCAGAGAGCAGGAGAAGGGCGGCTCTGGAAGGCTTGCCTGATCCACCTCACTAAGGCACAGACTTCTGGGAGGGATGGAGAATCGGCCTGATCCCTTTTGATGTTGCCTGGGAAGGATATTATGGTCTGGATATGGAATGTCCCTCACAGGCTCCTGTGTTGAACCCCTCGGCCCCTGGTGCTGATTTCAGAGGTTGTGAACTCTGGGGGTCTCGGTATCACTGGAGAAGGGGCACCTTCTGCCCCTGTGGGGTGGAGGATTGGAATTAGTTCATCTTCTATTCTAACAGCCCGCCCCCATTGGGGTAGTTGAGTATGTGGCCTCTTGGGTGGAGGAATAAGGCTGGGGAGGCAGCAAGATCAGGTCCCCTGCTGACAGGAGACTTAGGGCTCTGCCTTTTGCTTCCACTGAACAGGTGGAAACTGGAAACCAGTTCCCTGTTGGTCCCAGCAACAGCCACTGAGGATGCCAGAGGGAAACCAGAGGACAGGGGTTCTTGTAAGCGTGGTCTTCTCGTGTTCGTGTACAGTGTTGTGGGAGGGTTCTCATTTTACTTTCATGTCCAAGTCTCCAATGCATCAAAATTTATTTTCTGTAATGTAGGGCCCAACTTTATTTCCTTCCTAATCAGTAACAAGTGATGTCCCTTTAATTTGTCAAACCTTCATTTTCTCAATCAATCCAGCTACGATGGCCCCAAATGTTAAACCCCATGTATGCTGGGATGTATCTCTAGGCTCATTTTCTGACTCACTATTCCTTTCCCGTCACCACACTGCTTTGACAATGGGAGGCTTGTGGTATATTTTACCACCAAATGAGGCGAGAGCATCCTTTCTGGTTTCCATTTTCTCATCTTCCTGGGGTACATGCTCCTCTTTACCAACGGTGAAGCCCTTATGTTATGAAGATTAACTGCAGAAGGCCTGGAATTGGGATGAGTGGTTTCACGGAAATATGAGATGGATCTTCTTGGCACTGACCCCAATCCTGATGAGTAACTCAGCTTTGGAGCCACAGTCCACAGATGTCCATTCTGTTCATGTGTCACAGACCAGATCAAATTAGATGGCCATGCTGACTTCAAAAGGACAGGAAAGTACTACCCCGAGGGGAGGGCAATGGAGGTAGAGGGATATTAATAGGGGATATCAACACCTGTTGGCTGAGTCTATTCCAGGTACTGCAGCAGACCGCCACAGGCCATGCGTCCGGAACGAGTCACTTATTTCTTCACACAGTCTGAAAGCTCAAAGCCCATGATCAAAGTGTCAGGTATGTTTCTGCTGAGGCTTCCTTTTTTTTTCTTTTCTTTTTTAATTTCTTTCCTTTCCTTTCCTTTTCTTCCTCTTCTGTTTCTTCTGAGAACCAAGGGAACCATGACCTCAAACTCCGGGCCCTGAAGAACCTGCAGGCAAACTCATCACTTCCTAGGGCATTGTCTTAGTTTATTTTTGTTGCTTAGATTAAAATACCCTGAGAAAAGCAACTTGGGGGAGAAAGGATTTGTTTTCCCTCCCAGTTGCAGGTCACAGCTCACCGTGATGGTGACTTCTGGAGTGGGCGCTTTAGGCAGCTGCCACCTCGCTTCTGCAGTCGGGAAGCAGCTATTTTTCCTCTTCATGCCATCCAGAACCCCAGCCCAGCGGATGACATCTCTCTCCTTTAGAGTGGGCCTTCCCACCTCATCTAACCTAATCAAGAAAATCCCCTGCAGATCTAAGTAATCTAAGTAACCCTTCACAGGTCAGCCGGGGCCTCACCTCCCACGTGATTCCAAATTCTGTCAAGTTGATTAAAAAAAAAAACAAACCACTGTCACAACCTGAAGAGAATCTTACATGTATCATCATATATGTATAGTCAGGTATTTGTAAGTCAACACCAAGAAAGTCCAAAAAACGAGCCTCTTTTCACAAGGCTCTCAGGCTCTCAGGCTTATGGAGGAATGTATCAGTGAAGCCATATCTAAGCCTCAGTAGACTTTGAGAACATCTCCTAGGAAGTAGGCTGAACCGAAGACCTGTTCATCTCTCGTTAGCTGCCTATGTAACAGGGAAGTGAGAAGCTTGGCACTTTCCCATTGTGCCCATGAAGGTGAAACATACAAGGCTGCCTGTGTTCTCCATCCAGACCCAGTGAAACAAGAGGCCCAGAAGCACTGCTCGTGACTGTGACATCATGCTCACTTCCCAGAACCCCAGGACCAGAACCCCCCATTCCATTGTCCTATCGATGGAGTTCATTATGGATACAGCCTGACGTCAGAGAGAAGCTCCATTGCCAATCATCCCAAAGACCAAAGAGAGGCAGCGGCTGGCTGACATTATCAGGTTTTAACTGTGTCCCAGGAGTAGTTCGGAGCTCTTTGATGGTGTTAATTTGTTTTGTTCTCACCTATGAGTGTAGTCTTTTATTTCATTCTGCAAAGGTGAAAACTAAGGTATAAAAAGGCTGAGCAAGTGGCCCACGTGTATCCCAGTATTAAGTAGATTTTGTGCATGGGACTACCACTGAGCTCTTTTACACTAAGTCTCTTCATTTCAAAGTTCATAGCCACTCCCAACTCATACTATTGTATGCTGTCTTTCCTCTGAAAATAAGCTCAGGGGCTGGGGGCAGCTCTATTGTGAAGTGCTTGCAGGACCAGCAAGAGAGCACTCTAGAACCCATGTGAAAAGCCATGTGCAGTGTGTTTGTAATCTCAGCTCCAGGGAGTGGAGACAGGTAGCTCAGGGGCTGGCCAGTCAACCTAGCCTAATCAGTGAGCTCCACATCCCAGTCAGAGACCCTGCCTCAAAAAATGCCAAGGTGAACAGCTCCTGAGGAATGACACCTAATGTTTCCCTCTGGCCTCCACACTGATACACACATGTGCACATGTACCTGTACACACATATGTATGCCCATACGCATATGAACACGCATAACCATATGTTGTGCATGTGTTTGTGTTTTGTGTTTGTGTTTTGCTATAACACTTGTTTGCAAGAGATTGTCTTTCAGTACACAAGCTCCTCAACAAATACCACCCTGTTGTGGAATAATAGTTTAATTAATTAGTTTCATTCATTTATGTTATGGAATGTTTGTTTGATGATGCAAAGATGTGTTGCATTCTTTTATGTTGTCTTTGTTTAACTGTGAAGCTGTGTTACTTTGCCTGTCTGAAACACCTGATTGGTCTAATAAAGAGCTGAAGGGCCAATAGCCGGGCAGGAGAGGGATAGGCAGGGCTGCCAGGCAGAGAGGATACATAGGAGGAGAAATCTAGGGAAGGGAGCAAGGAGCGAGAAGAGGAGAGGAGGACGCCAGGGGCCAGCCACCCAGCCACCCAGGCACCCAGTCATCCAGACACCCAGACACCCAGACACCCAGCCACACAGTCACCCAGCCACCCAATCACACAGCCACCCAATCACACAGCCACTCAATCACACAGCCAGCCACAGAGTAAGAAGAAAAGAAAGATATATAGAATAAAGAAAGGTAAAAAGGAAAGAAAAGTATATAGAAAGGTAAAAGCCCAGAGGAAATGTAGTTAAAGAAAAACGGGATAATCTAAGTTAGAAAAGCTGACTAATAACAAGCCAAGCTAAGGCTGGGCATTCATCAGTAAGAATAAGTCTCTGTGTATTTATTTGGGAGCTGGGTGGTGGGCCCCCAAAGAGTAAAAATGCCAACTACCACCATTACCTCCCAAGAGAGCTTGGCAGTCAGGCCACCAACCCAGCTCACTTCCTTTAGCTGGCAACCTTTCTCCAAATATCAGGTCTGAGGAAGAGGAATGAGTTTCATGTCTGTTCAGAGAGAAAGATATTAACTGTGGAAAGTGCCCCGCAGTGCCCTGAGCATCAAGGCTCCAGACAGTCACAGTGCATGCAGAGAGCACCAGGTGGCTGTGACAGTTAGCTTTGTCAAACTTGTCACAACCTAGAATCACCCAAGAGTCTCAACAGGGGAATTGTCTAGACCAAACTTACCTGTGGTCATGTCTCTCCCTGATTGTCTCATAACTGAGCTGGAAAGACTTACCCTCCATGTGGGGTGACATCATTGAGTGGGCTGGGTCCTGGATTAGATGTAAGAGTGGGAAAAGATGAGTTCTGAGCAAGCAGACAGCATGGATTCTTCTCTCTGCTCTTGACTGGGGAAGTGACCAGCTGCTGGAGTTCCTGCCTTAACTTCCCTTCAGGAGAAGACTGTAACCCAAAATTGAAAACCCTTTCCGGGCTATGTTGCTTTTGGTAACGGCATTCTATCATAGCAACAGAAATGAAATTAGAACTGGAGCTGAGGCAGGAGAGTATGCTCTGTTCTGAGAGACATCTCAAGGAGGGAGAGCAAAAAAACAGACGTGGCCCTGAAGTCCACGTACAGGGAGGTACCAGTTAATAAAAGCTACATGTGTCCCCACCCTGGGTTCTGCTGGCTGTTCTAATATTCAAGCTCATGTTCTGTGGCCAGGAAGCTTGGTTTGCCCTCAGGACTGGTACTCAAGATCCAGCTATAACCAGAGCTTCTCCTGCAGAGGACATGGGCCTAAAAATCCTTATGCATCGGTGGAGGCAGCTAGCCTGCTGGTCATACCTTTTCCCTCCACCTCTTCTGCCACATTGAGTGGTCCATGTCTTCATGTCTCAGCAGCCATAAGAGATGTTCCCAACATGCTGATACCTACTTGGCTCTAGCAATGTGTCTTTCTCTTATGCTTAGGAACTTTCTCTGACATTCGAGTTTGGTCAAAGAAATAGGTGTGAATGGCAAGAGAAGGACTAAGGGCCATGGGACCAACCTTCAACCAGTTAGAGACAAAAGCTGGTGAATAAAGACTCCAGCCTTCCTCTTCCCCTGGGAGGGAATTCTTGGGAAGAGTCAGTGTGGCTTTGGTCCCCCAGAAATCCCTATACATGTCCCAGGAACCTGTTGGCTCCTTCGCACGTTCTCACTGACCTCCTCCTCCCTTTGTTCTGCCCCACTGTCCCCAAAAGCCCAGGTATGAGGACTTGGGTGCAGTTGATTTGTCCATGAAGAAGCAAGGAAAGGAAGAAAGCAATGTGGCAGGGATATACCCATGAGCAGTGTGCTTTGTGGGGGCTGGGGCAGAGTACTGTGTTGAGCACATCAGTACTGCCCGGTTAGAGAGGCAAGGAAGCTGGGGGTTTCGTCTACCCTCTCCCTTCCCTTATTGGCAGAGGTAACTCTGGATGGGAACACTTCCTGTTACCTCTCAAATATGTTCCATGCTTGAGAAACCCTGGAGAAAAAGACAGGAAGTAGGAACTGTCTGCAGTAACACTCAGGATGTTGCCTACCAGGTGTTGCCACAGTGCCAATGGGATCAGATGCATCCATGGGTTTCTGGGGCCCTGACACTGGAGCTAAGAGGAGGCCCGGAAGGCAGAGTCTGGCTTTTCCTTGGGAGCTTAACCTTTGTGCTCCATTTCACCTTCAAAGCATTCCACTCTGCTTCTAAATGCTCGCACCAAGAATTTGCCCTGAATTTTGGGGGACTCTAGAAATGGTCAGATGATAAATATCCCTTCTCAGCTCTGCTTTGTTTCAGGTTACAGATCATGGAGTTAGGGTGAAGGAATTTTTAAAAACCGACTACTCATTCTGGCATTAAAGATTATTATTGTGGGATCCTGTACCGTATCTTTTTCTGGTGAATTATTAATAAGGCCTGTTTTTGTTTAATGCCCGGTAATAATTTCTAAAAACAGATCTACAACTTCAGCTGTAAACGCATTGTCATGAATCACTCTGCTGAAAACTCGGTAGTACAGCTGGGGGGGGGGGGAGACAACCAAACCCTCTGGCAATGAAATAACCTTATTTTAAAATCTTCTGTCTTGCAATCCCTACAAGTGGCATGTGGGTCAACACAGGACCTACGGAGCAAGATGGGGGCCTAAGATGAAACTATCCAGATCTTCACCTATCTTGCTTGAGGAGTAGTCAAGAGAATAGGAATCTAAAAGCAGGTGCCATGGCTTTCTCATAGCTAACTTGAAGACAGGGTAAATTGGGTGGCTCCCCAGCTCCCATCCAGTGCCTTAGATGCCCAGCTTCTCTCTCTCTTCCCTTCTCTGAGGAGTCCCTGGCTCCCTATGGACTGTACCGAGTGTGTCCAGCACCTCTCCCCACTGTCTCCTCCCACCCTGAAAGCAAGTTGCCCCTTCGAGTTCTATTCTGAATAACACAGCAGGAGATGAAGACTTGGGAAGACTGGCAAGTACCAAAGCCAGGGTGTGAACCCAGCACAGTATGTCACCCAAACTGTGGTCTTGCCATCAATCAAATGGCTTTAAGTTTTGTTTTTCTGTGAACAAATCAGGGATCTGGTCCCCTTGCAGAGATGCTGAAGTCTGCGTCCCCTCTTCCTTTAAGAAACATCATCTTTCTGGTGAACACAATGACCCAAACCCAGATGTCACAGGACTGGATTATGCCCGCATGGAGTCACTCATAGGGTGGACATTGATTTAGCATCTGTGGTGGCCAGATACTGTATTGAATAACAAGGATCCAGTGGTCATCCAAACCAGATGTCACACTTACTCACAGTTCCATGGCAGGAATAAGCATGAATCAGAACTAAAATTGTGTTTATGACATCCTGATAGTTTGTCTCTGAAAGTCAGACCTTCGGGAAGTTGTCATCAAAGAGTGAAGTCAGAGCTCACGAGGAAAAGTGGGAAGAAGAAGCCTTCCAGACAGAGGACCCAGTCTGAGTGAAGGTGCAGTGGTGACTACTGCATATGGACCCATCAGGACACAGAGGGGAGGGAAGCCCTGTGGGAGGTGGCTGTAGGCAGGTGGAGGCTGGGCCCTTCAAGGTCTCCCAGTCCACATCAGGACAGCAGTGAGAAGGAAGTGAGGGCGACACACACAGGTAGAATATAATCCAATTTGTACTGTTGTCTCTCTCTCTCTCACACACACACAAACACACACACATAAACACACACATACATAAACACACACATACACACACATAAACACACACACATAAACACACACTCATAAACATACACGCATACACACACATAAACACACACACACAAACACACACACATAAACACACACACACACACACATAAACACACACACATAAACACACACACACACACACACACACATAAACACACACACACACACACACACACTCATAAACATACACGCATACACACACACTCATAAACACACACACATAAACACACACATACATAAACACACACATACACACACATAAACACACACACACATAAACACACACTCATAAACATACACGCATACACACACACTCATAAACACACACACATAAACACACACACACATAAACACACACACTCATAAACACACACACATAAACACACACACATAAACACATAAACCCACACATACACACACATAAACACACACACACACACACACACTCATAAACATACATGCATACACACACACTCATAAACACACACACACATACACACACATAAACACACGCATACACACATAAACACACGCACACACACACACACACACACACACACACACACACACACACACACACACACCCTGCAACATGGTATGTAAAGTATGACTGAGAAGACTGGACAGAAGCCACACAGGACACAAGCTTAGAGCTGGTAGCAAACATCTAAGAGGATAAGGTAGACCTGTGGGCGTTGGAGACACAGTTGGAGCTGCCATTGGGAAGATGCAGGAGGTGAATTCATCCAGTCTCCGGGATGGGCTGGACAGTGCCAGGGCCTTTGGGAGAAGGCGAGAAGAAGGTGGCAAGGATGTCTCTGACTTTGGCACCTGTACGTGTGTCCTGGAAAAGGACAAAGGCCCAAATGTGCTGTTTGGGTGAAGAGAGAATCACGGGAAGATTCAAGCCACACGGTCATCTCTTTCGCAGTGGCAGCTAGCGGTGTGGTCCTCCATGGAAAGGAGTGGAGGTCCTGGGGTGACCCCGTGTTGTTTGAAGTCATACGGGCCACCCCAAAGGCCCCTAGATTGTCAGGGAACACAACCCCAGTGTAGTAGGAGTGAGGTTGTGAGCCCCAGAAGAATGATTGCAGGAGGTGGAGGCGGGCAACCGTATTCCACGGTGTGGACGGGCCGGCATGTTGACAGTTGAGAATGGTCCAGTGGAGGCTGGAGAGGTGGCTCAGGGGTTAAGAGAACCGGCTGCTCTTCCAGGGGTCCTAAGTTCAATTCCCAGCAACCACACAACCATCAGTAATGAGTGTGGTGTCCTCTGCTGGTGTGCAGGCAGACATGCAGGCAGAGCACTGAATACATGAGAATGGTCCAGTGAAGCGAACAACTCAGGGCCCAGGGGAATAGTCCAGACCAGACTGAACAGGCCTGAGATGCGGATGGGAGGGAGGAATGGGGATGGTGACCATGGGTCTGGCTTCTGCGAGGTAGGCCTGTGATGGGAAGAGATGGGGGAAGAGTTGCTGGGTGGTTAGAGGTGCTGCCCCTGGGGCAGCAGGGAAGAGTGCCCCAAGTCCTCCAGTGCCTGCCTGTCTCTGTGATCCCCAGGAACTGCTTGACACTTAGGCAACTTGATTGTGGTCTGTGTTGTGTGATCTGGATCTGCAGGGACTGGTGCCTGGGGCAATGCTCAGACACAGGAGGCTTGAGAATTAGAGGGTTAGCACCTCGGGCTCCAGATCCTCAAGCAGGCTGGGTCTTAGCTGTCCCCATGCAGCTCCCTAGATTGTCCTGTCTTCCTTCCTTTTCCAGTGGGTTTACCAAGGCAGACAATAGCCATCTTGAAGGTTACAAAGGGACAGGAGGGTGAGGGTAGAGGTTGTTGTGTTTGAGGCAGGTGGGCACCAGGTGGTCGCTGAGGAACTTGTCATCCCACTAAGGTCAAAACTGCATGTTACATGGAGACAGAGAGCATCTAGAACCAGAGAAGGTAAAACCCTGGTGTAAACATCTCCATCCTCTCCCATCCCCAGCCAGGCTGATCTTCCAGAAGTTTCTATCTGGCCTCCCCGGACCTAGAACCTTCCATTGCTCACCACTGCCAAGCACTAAGCTTCTCAGTAGGACCTGGAGCTCTCACCATCTACTTCCAACCTACTCTCCTAACTCATTTTCCATCATGCCTCACAAACCAAGTATCCATAGGTACCCACACTGACCCCATTTCCCATGTCTTCCTTCATTCCTCTGTCCACACGAATCTCTCCACTGTTGACTTCTGACCATCCTTGTAAACCCTGCAGGGTCAGTGTGCCAGGATGCACTTTTCACCAATGACTTCAGCAGAAGGTCCCATCCTGGTGCAACAAAGAGCCTGGTATGGCTCCTACCTACATGGACTGAATATGTGATGTTCCTTACTGCTGGCATTCTTAAACTGTGTTCAACACTTGAAGGCTGAGGACATGGGGGCCAGAACTTACTAATTAGCAACTGTAAGCAGACATCCCTGGGCAATACTCTGTCATTACTGGCACCACCCTGGTGGCTTCATCTGTCCTTACATTCACCATCACAGGCTGTCCCTCACCTGTGCAGACCTTTCCTCATAAGCACAATCTTTTCCTTCCTCTTTCTGCATGAGTTGTGGCAACACTAAAATGCCCTGGTTCTTGACCCCCCCTCTAGGCCACCTGTCTTACTTTGCCCCTAGGATAAGGCTTGCACCCACTGCTGGGGTTTGTGGCTACTGGTCTCACATTTTGTTTTAACATGTCTCTGTGATGCTTATGTGGGTATGTGAGTGCCCAGCTGTGACTTCTCCAGCTGCCCCATCCTCTTGCCCACACAAGCATGGACCACTCTGCTGATTTGGAGGGACCCTCAGAGCTGATGACACTCCAGGAGGAGAGAGAGGAATGCCAGAGCCATGGGGGCCTGGGGAGAGTGCCACTGGGTTCAGCGCGGCAGCCCATGGGAGTCTGAGAAGAGTGTCACTGCGTCTGGCTCGGTAGCTCATGGTGCCATCAGGATAGCCTCACCTCGGCTTCTAGCAGAGGGCTCTTTCGAGACGGAACCCAACAGTGGCCCAGTCTGAATGGCAGACCCCATGCTCGGTGCTGGACTTTCTGCAACCAGGAAGTGGGAAGCTGTGAGTCAAGAACATTCTGCTCTGCAGCCCCTCAGAGGGATCTAGACCCACGGAGGAAAGCTGCCCACCATTAAGCAGACCAGACCCTCCCACCTACCCTCCCGGGGCAGCTCCCCACCTTGAAGACCCAAAACTTGTTGCGGATGTGAACACTCAGGGCAGGGCCAGCTCCCTTCCCTTGGACT